>NC_050202.1:20220000-20232500 GCF_013141755.1 Anopheles stephensi
GTATGTCCCGCGTCTTGATGCTCCTGTCTCGACTAAATTACCAACAGCTGACAGATTCGGTGTCGCTCCCCTTTTCTCTCTGTCACTCCACTTAGACAAGGATTGCTGGCGCTACCGGTGGTGATGCACTTGGATCGTACCGGGGCGTTTCGTCTGTCTATCGCCTAAAATGGAAACGTCTCGTGCGATCACAGAAGAAACACTGTTCCCCTCGTTACCACACGGCCGCGACATCTCCTCTCCCTGCAGATGTAATCCCCCAAACAACCGTATCAGAATAGCTACTACACACATGTGTATTTGTATCATAGCAGAGCCAGCAGTGGGCACCGCGAATACTGTCGGCGCACCGCCGTACCAAAGTGCGCTTAACATAGATTTCTAAAAATAAAGCCTCTATCGAAGTACCGGCATATCACCATTACAAAGACGCTCGCCGAAAAGGCCTCAGCTTCGAGTGTCTATCACCGTCCACCTTAACCGCATCAACAGCTCTCACCAAACAATCAGATCAACCTAATCACAAGCGGCATCTTCATTTCGGCGAGACCCACGGTGAAGTCTACATCTCGGCTGCACAATAGCCGGCGGTTCCAGCTCAGCAAGTGTTACTACCACGGGTCAGATGGTTTAGGGGACCTGCTACAACAACAGCAACACCTTCACGCCGTGAACTTGGCACTGACAGGCTGGGCACGTTTTTCGCACGTTCGATCCCCGATCCCTGGCTGGGCGTTCCATGGTGTGTGGAAGCGTGGCAATGGCTCAGAACAGCATCCGAACCCATTCCAACGCGTGAAGATTGGCGCGTTACAAACATTGCCGTGGAGCGTGAGCACCTTGCAAATGGTGCAACAAATTCACACTAACCGGGTGGAAGCTGATGCCGGGTGATGGATGATGGATACGCAGTTGCTGGTAGTTTCTGGTTAGTTTAATGGACGCCTACACGCGTTTGGCACGATGCTGAGTGTTGGATGTACGATCGATGCTGTGAGTTGTCCAAGCGCGGCTGTTCGGTGGCGAAGTGCATATGGCTTGCTAAATGAGGCAAAAAGTGTAGACTCTTGGACACCAATGCTAACAGCGACCGGAAGTCATTAGGTTCTCTCTGTTTTTGTGTAGTAATTTCAATTTCCATTCTACAAGCAACGCAAACACAACAATAATGACTGTGCTCTAGTTGCTAATGGTCCCTTACAGCAAACAATAGTTTACAAACTGCTCCTTCGTTGTGTATCAAACAAAAACACACACTATTTGTCCCAATTTATCGCCCAAGCTGCTTCTGGACTGCATGTCCCACCAGACAAAAGCACACCCCACAGAATAAATCACCCAGCCAACTTACATCGTAATTTTTAAATGAGGCATAAAACTACACGCTTCTTAGCGGCGCCGTTGACATCAAAAGTTTTCGGCAACTCCAGCTCACTCTCTCCCATTTTCCTATTTTGAATAATTGTCCTGTGGGTTCATGCATTATGCAAAAAATCGGCGCCTCTGGAGGAGAAAGATTCGGAATCCGAACGGGATCCTGCTAGAGATATCCTGCTGCTCCTGGCTCCATTTCGTTCGCATCATAAATCATCCGACAATAGAACATTAGAAGCAGAAGGCGGAGGGCGATGGGTGTGTTTTTAGGGGTTTTTGTGACTAGTTTTTACAAGATTTTCTTTTTCATCCTAGGCTCTCTGCTGGAGGACCTGTTTCGGATGGAATGCGAGAATCTATCGACTAAGACTTCGTTTCCAATAGTTGTAGGAACTATTGTCGGAATAGCTGGGGTGACACAATTTAGCGTCTGAGTTATTGTTTTTTTCCAATGCACGCAACTTTGGACAAATGGTTTATGACCCAATCTACTAGGACTCTCAGGCATTTCTGCATACCAATTTAAACGGTCGCTTCCCAAATCATTCATACTCCTTTTTCAATGTTTGTTTGGAGTGTTATTTTTTAAAACGTCAACAGTCGCTCATCGCCCGACAGATTATGTTAACGATCTCCGGTGTGTCATAACATCCATTGGGGCGTAACAAATTGACCGTAAGCTGTTACTTGACTGGGCCTCCCAATGTTTTTATATTTAACCAAACGCACACACACACACACTGCTGGACACCGGGATGGGGGATGGGACGAAACGACCACCTTTCTGACACGCTGTTGACATGCTGGGAAAATGTTGTTCCAAGCGAGAACATGGGGAAAGGCCTTTTTTGTTTGGTTGGAAGCACGCCACTGTCTGCCTGGTGTGTCTTCTCGCTGCTGGCAGTACTTTGTGTGGGGGAGCGGCACGCGAACGGGATTACGGTTGACTTGACACTCGATGTCAGCCGTTTGACGGGGACCCACTTGCCGACCGTAATCGTGGGTGACCTGCGGATAATTAGCACACGCTTTGCGGTACCGGAGCACGCCGTTGGAGGGTTGACAGGTGTGCTCGGTGGAAGGTGTGACAATTTAAAGCCAGCACCACCCCCCCCCCCACCCCCCCAAACCAAAGCGCCCGGAAGATACCGTTCCATGACACTCGCCCGTCAATGATTTATTAAAAAGAGGCAATCGATGTCACCAGTGGCACCACCCTATTGCTCGGGCAAAACAATTTAATCGGCCACGGATACAATTAATTATTTTCATCGTTTCATCATTGGTAGCTCCTTTCTTTCATGTGGTTTTGTTTTTTTGTTATAAATACATTTATTTAACTATTAATTATTACCGGCTATCAGGGCTATTTTTATTTGCCTCATAACATTGTAAAACGGTGACGCAATGAGTGAGTGATGTTTGCCGCAAAGCGCAATCGTAATTCTTCATCATTCATTACACGCGTGAGCTCCTTCGTGGGACAGATCCCGTAGCCAATCTTGCCAAACGAGTCATCTTTTCGGTTGAGATTGCTAAGAATAAATATAATTCTCACACCATTTTTTTGCGCCACACCAGTGTGAGTGAGACTGTTGGGAAGGATTTCGCTGCTGTTGGTCAACAGATTATTGGATCGGTTTTGCTTCACGGCACGGTGTTGAGGTAGAATCAAAACAAAGGCCCGATTACTATAAATGGACCATCGGAATGCGATGGGTTTTGAGGAGGAGTGAATCCACGTGCTTGGATATTTTTAGCGTCAAATGTGAGCGAGTTAAACAGATCGTTTTGGTGGGTCATATTTTGGGTGGGATGGTTGGGTCTAGCTTTTGCTTGAGGTCTCCCTATTTGGTAGTCAGTTGAAATCAGTCAAGTGAACTGTTCGTAAACGTAAAGACACGAAAGTCTTGATATCCGAGTATACATAACATACACGTTCTCCTCATAAATACTTGAATAAAACACTTTTATAAATTTGATATCCTCAACCTGTGACTTGAAAACCGATAACTTTAGACTTTATTTGCCATGGAAGAGATTCAATTTAATAAGAAAATTATATATTCATAGCCCAGTCAAAAGAACAATTGTTGGACACTCACGGCCGGACCTCACCAGGAACATTTTCTTCCATATGCAGGTCTTACAATCCGACTCTCCCTTCTCATCTTGGTCTAACGACCTCTTAGGTTATGTCCACCATTTCTGACTTACTAGACTTGATGATAGCACATAGTTGGAGAGCCAGTCCTCATTACGAGAGAACGGTTCGGATGGGATTTGAATTACGGCCCTGTCGTATAAAGACCGGCCCCGTTGTCGCCTCTACCACCAATACCCATACTGACAATTCAACTATGACGAATATAAAACTCAAGGAAGCGAGAAATGGGGGGTCATCCTTGATCTTATTCTACCTTACTAAATAAAATTGGATAAATAAGTAGCAGTAGAGTAAGAAGTAACATTACTAACAGCAGTGAGAATATTTATAGTGGTAATATTGGGACATTTCATCAGTTTTTTTTAAACTGACAAACTGTCAAACTATAATAAGTATACGCATAGGCTGTAACACTGTACAGATTTGCTTGTTAGAGTAATCTAAAGACTTTCACATCTTACCATGATATCCATGGTGCAAACTGGTGACATCTTAAACTTAAAGCATAGAACCCAACTTGGATCAGATGGATGAGTTTGACAACCCTGTACACAGAATCGCGAACAGCTACCTACTCGTACTATCAGGGCTCTTATATTCTTGAATCACCTAATAACTCCACTCGTGTGCTCTTGTATCTTTTGCGATTCTTGTAAAAATCAAACTTCCCCACGCAGCTTGATCGCAGACTGATTTAAAGTCATATTTGCAGCCCGATTATCACACTTAAATTATTAACAATCTCCGACGGCGAGCACACGGGCACAACTTTCTTCCGTTCGCTATAAACGACCCACAAGCTTACTTTTCCACCGAAGAAACGAAAAACTTATTCTTAACCCCCAAACCATTTGCGATGCGGTTCGAAATAATGTACGACTTCGGTACCTGCAATCCTTACGCATTCCTTTCCTGTGGGACCGGAAGTAGCTCCCAAGGAAATATCCCAGTTTCGCCTTCTGGCCGTACGTTTCACAGACACACATACACCATCAGTCACTGTCCGGGTGCTCACATGAAGTGCATTAGCGGTGCACCAACGCCCGTACCATATGAGGCACACCGAAAAATTGCCACGAGCGAGTTTCCAGGGCATTATTCTTTCCCACCCCGTCCCGTAGCTTCCCGTATACCTCTGCAAAACCATACCTGGTGTACCTGGGTCCGCACTTGTCGGGGCGCTTTGCGAGGCATAAATTTTTAAGCATAATTGCACCATAAAATTGTTCTGCTCCACGAACGTGACCGAGAACTTTTTCTCGACCGACCTTCCGTTTACCGTGTGTTGCGGCCAATACTTGCGGTAGCCACTGCAAAACTTTGCCCTTCCATCATATGGCCAGCCCTGGTGTGGCTCGGTTGTGATCGAAACCCCGGCCGCGGAACGAACAGCGGCCAAGAAGCTTTTTATGGTGTACGTCTCTCAAAATCCTGGCTGCCGGTGCTGACCCTGCTACAGAGGCAGTTAACCAGGCACTACCCGATTTCTATCCACTTCCGGTTGCTTCGCGTGTGAACCAACGGCTAGGGCAAAGGTTAACAAAATTACTCATATCGCTAGCGCCGGGGGTAGGAAAAACCTACCCCAACACTGGTGCCGGCCGGTAATAAATATCCATCAAAGTGTCCCCTTAAGCCTGGGCCCGGTGTTGTATCGGAGAGTGTAGAAAAGAAAAATTTACCCAAGCGAAATTGTTCGATTTCTGAGCCATGAAGTGGTTTAACGTTAAGTAAGAAGCTTTTTATTTTAATTCTAAACCGCTTAGATTAAAAAATAACGGAAAAATGAAACGTTTGCGACGATTAATTTAAAAATTTTACCTACAATTGCATACCTTTAGGCGTAATGCGCAACGAAGGTACATTTCGAGCAGATGGATGAATTCAAGCAGTTTAAACGCTCGATTTCGTTTATGTTTCCGCTAATTATTGTAGCTTTTAAAGTTCTGTAAAAATAAACGTATTTAAAACGTCCATTAACTCACTTTAAAATCGTATTGAAAAAGTTGAACGATTGTTCTAGAATCAGATAAGACAATTGGGTTGCCCGATGTGACGTCACCGCGAACCGAAGATGTCATGTGAAGCGTCTGATCATTTGTGACGTACTCTTCATCTCAAAGTCCTGAAACTGTAGCCGATTTCTCCTATTTTCATCAGTTTTAGGTAAGTAAATGCATCAGTCCTAGGCTAATTGCGATAGAATTGCTAAGGGAGTAATGAAGCTTGTTGTCAATAAGGAAATAACTGTTGCGATAATGAAGAATCGTTGCGTTCCAAGTGCGGTTAAATTTGCTTCATCTTCCAGGAATAATATCGGAGAGATAGCAATAGTCTTGTTATTCATTTCTAGTTTATAAACATCAACTGGGGAATCAACATTCCATTCCA
Organism: Anopheles stephensi; assembly: GCF_013141755.1. Classification (NCBI taxonomy): domain Eukaryota; kingdom Metazoa; phylum Arthropoda; class Insecta; order Diptera; family Culicidae; genus Anopheles; species Anopheles stephensi. Next base: position 20,225,933 of record NC_050202.1, read on the forward strand.
ATTATCACGTAGTATTATCGCAGAACAAAAGTATGCGAACACGCCCCTGAAGATGCTTCTTCCTGCTGCACCATCGGAATTCGGTATCCAAGGTTGCTTGGATTGTGTCTTTCCTATCAAGCAACGTGAAGCCCACTCTCCAGTTACTCTGGAACGGTTGCTTCCGGATAAGGCCTGGCAGGAAAAGGGGGTATTTGTTCCTTGCTGCTGCTTGACTGGATCCGGAAGAAAATGCTTGACGTGCAGATTTCGATCAGATCGCGTCACCGGATGATGTGATGGTGTTTGGAATGAAGGAGATAAGATTGTTAGAGGGAAAGAGCCACACACACGAACCAACAGGAAGGAACCGTAAGCTCATCTTACAAACTCAAATATGGTGGAATGTAGAAAACTTCCCGTTTATTCACGGTGGTCTTTAAGTGCTGCTTATAACTAATTGTAAATGTACAATACATCGTTTGCCCTACTTTCATGACCCGATGAAGCGCACATTACTCGAGACCACCGGTCTGTCGCGTGCTTGCAACACATTCAAAAACTCAAAACGGAATCACATTAAAATCGGGTGAGAGAGAAAGAAAAGCGCATCGATTTTCTTCAGTTCCAGTTTTTGAAAAGAAAAACGCACTAGCATTTAGTATGGAAATTTATACTACCACACCAACAGTTCGACGAAAAAGAAAACGCACCGATATGTCCATCCATACCACACACACACACACCTGATAATAGGAAATGGTGTGTGATTGGAGATGGTGCAAGTCACTTTCTTTTTCTTAAAGTCGCCGGCTTTTCGAACGATTCATCGTTCGATTTGTTTCATTGACCCCATAAACACACTCACCTTTCCCTTTGCTTCCTCGTCACATAAATGCCGGTGGCACGTGGTGTGTGTAATATAGCCGAAAAAGGGGAAGAGCTGTACCGGTTGCAATTTGGCACACACGCGGACGCACGGAAAAGCAAAAGGGTGCTGGAAGCGAATGACACTTTCGCGGCCAAAATCTATTGCCTTTTATGGTATGAGATGGTCGCTTTTGTTTGTAGGGAAAAAGAACCCTTTTCGCTTGTGATATGTTGATCAGCTTTGTATTGTAAAGTTAGGTTAGCCTAGGTTAGGTCAAGACAAAAAAGAGTCTGATTTGTTTAAATTGCTTTCAAACGCCAAAAGTAGCTATCTTTAATGTCCACGCGGAAGTCATGGCATGTACAAATTAGCTCAAGTTTTTTGGAAGGGGACATTAAGACTAAACATTCCAAAATTAAGATAAACTAATGGATATTTCACAAGCATCCTCTTTGTCAAGCGAAGTGCAAAGTAGATAGGAAAAAAACTTTTAAAACAATTCATAAGGCCACCAACCACCACAACAAAAGCGAAAAGACCATTGCGGTGCGGTGGCCAATCCGATAAGGAAAGTCTTGAGATGATGATGACGCCTGTCATGTTAGCTTTTTGTGGCTGTTGCACCGTTTCTCACTCTCTCTATCGCTCGCTTGTTTGCCTCGGTCCGATGCATTTGGCCACCGGTTTTTATCGTCCAACAAAGACAACTTTACCTTTCGGCTGCGTTGATAGCGGAGGAACGCTAATAATTATTATGAAAGGTGTTTGCATCCAAGATTGCTGTCCACCGTGCCAGCTCACGCTTAGGAACAAAGGTGCAAATGTGTGGACATTAAATTTTCACCATTACCTCCCCCCCCCTACCAGCGAAAGGAGATGTCTGTGACCTGTGTCAGCGAATGAGGGTAGCAAACATTGCCAAAATATTGTGAGCTTTAAATTAAAAATATATGATTCAGTGGTGTGGTGTCTTGAACTTTCCTCTTTAAGCGATTTGCGGTACCTTAGACCATCTTCGAGCAGTCTGGTATGGAGGTACGGACTTATTGGAATGCACATGCCAGTTTCTATGCGGTGTGATCTAATTTTCATCCTCTCTCGTCAAATGGTAAGAGAAACTTCTCATCTGCCCATGCTCGAAACCATGTGATCGAAAGGTCAACCATAAGCAATTATGAGTCGAGGCGTATTTAATTATGTGTACCATCCATGATGCACGGACGGAACCTTTGGTGGTGGTTCCTTCTTTTGCTTTCTTTTTCGACGCGCGAACCTTGAAGGGGAACTGCATGCCCGGTGTTGGCAGAAATAATTTTAGCCGGAGTAATGCCTACCAGCTCTAGAGCGCGCAGCATGGGGGAATACTCTGTGCAGAATGGCTGGTGCAGTTTGCACCGTTTTAGAGTACGTCCATAAAAGGGAACCCCAGTAGCATAGAGATTCGAAGGACCAACTGAACGATTTTTTTTAGCTCTTACTTCACTAAACATGATATTCTGTAGAATACGGTTATGGAAGGTAAAAATTGATTATCCTCTAGAATTAAACGAATGGATGTTGATATTTATCGATGCTTATAATAATTCCATTTAAATAATCCAAATAGACTAGCTTTAGATGGCGAACAAGCTAAGTCTAAAACAGCCTCTCATTGCTTACAATTTTGGGGTGAATGCTATAGTTTAACTAGGATTCTACAAAAATGTTTCCATCCATTTGCGGGAGGTCTTACACTATCACCTTCTTCTTCTTCTTCTGTGGCACTACAACCTCGAGAGGTCTCGGCCTGCCATTTCTGGCTTTCTGTGACTTAATTTTACCCGTAGAAAAGTAGTCAGCCTTTCGTACGGGGAGGCGGTCTGGATGGGATTTGAACCCCGGCCCTGCCGTGTGAAGACCGGCGCCGCTGTCGCCTCGGCCACCGGACCGCCCGCGGATATTTTTGGACATAAGCGATCAGTTGCTTATCCGTCTTCGATATGTATTGATTATACAAGACTCTGGGATAGAGATTTGGCTCGCAAAATTCTATTGATCGCAGCTTAACACGTTGTTGGAAGGCTTTTAGATCAAAGACGTCCTCAAAGACGTAAAGATATGTTTCACAATAACCATTAACTGCTCATTCACTGGGATTCCTTTGTCTCAGATATAGATACCGATAGATATAGATTTTTTTAAATACCTCGGAAAGACGTTATCAGTCTATAAGCGTCTTTATAGGCGTCTTCAGACGTCAATGTTGTTCATTGACTATTCGATCTTCGCACGGCAGGACTGGTGTTCAAATCCCATCCAGCTCGTCTCCCCGTACGAAGAGTGTCCCAAATGATCATGAGACCCATTCAAGTAACCGAGAGTCAGAAATGGCAGGCCGATACCTCCTCTCTAGGTTGTAGTGCCAAGGAAGAAGAAGACTATTTGACCATAAAGATCCCAGTCAAATAAATTGGTAATTCTGTAAGATTTTGTCAGTACGTAAAAAAACTTTACCAACTTATTTATGGACGGATGGGTGGATCGCAAGGACACCATTATTATTAATTTTATTGATTCATGATGAAGTCGCAAGGACACGAGGTCTGCTAATTTGAAAATATTAATACATGCGTTAATAAGAGCAAAACATCGGGAGCAATCAATTACCATAATTAAGCATTTAAGGGTACATTTTGCCCGTTCCCTATCCCTTTCCCCCCTTACCCGCTCGATATGATTAAACTGTTACTCAGATTTACACTCATTGTTACGATGATCGTGAAACGATCACGAATCACGTAAACCACCAAATGCCGATAGCATGTAAACAAATTGCAATTTAAATCACAGCTCACTCTCAGTTACTAATGCTGCTATTTTACTTTACCCCTCCGCCAGTGAGCGAGCATGCCCAACCGCATCCAAATTTAGCTCATTAATAATCATCTTCAGGTGATTGTTCGATCCTGCTGCTGCCAATACGATCACCATCTAACAAAACATCCGCCGAGCGAGGGTTGCCGGCGTCTTTTATCGATTCCTTCCGATTTTCGTGTCGCCACGAGCGATCGCGTGCTTTGCCCATTCTCTCGAGTTCGATCGGCCCGCTTGTGTCTGAAGAAAAGCGGTGTGAGAAGACGCATATGATTCACCCGTTTAGGGCAGGCATTTCTTCCGTCCGGTGCAAAGACCAAGAGCAGCAGACACACGATGCCGGCCGACTCTCCTGAGAGAGCCCGCTCGAGTGAGGCGCGAACCAGTTTTCCATTTTTCCTCGCCGCCCTACCGTTGGGCGAAGAGGTTCCGTTGCATTGGACGAGAAAGATTTTCACGGTTATTCATAGCTCTCCATCGCTGTTGCTCTTGCACCCCTTGCAATAAAAAAGGCCACACGTGTGCGCGGCGCTCTCTTGCGAGCGGGGTAGTAAAGAGCGAATGCGCCATGTTCCACACTACCATAAATGGTAAGATAGATGGTACGGAAAGAATTCATCACGTGTGAGTGATCGCACCAGAATTGGAGAGGAGAATCGGTTGGGCTGAGCGCGCAAAAGGTGGCGTGTCGGACACGACCCCCCTGGCCAAAAGACGGGCGACGAACTGTGAGCTGCTGTTGGGTGTGAGGCCTACCCGCGGAGGTTTTTATGTACAGCAGGCAATAATCCGATGAGCCGGGTAATAACGAAATCATTCGAAACTTTTGGGGTTTTTTTTATTATTACTGCTACGGATCGAACAGCGAGAAGGTAGAAGAAGGGTGAGAGAAGGGGTGTCGGGAACTCGAGTACCGTCCGGTGTGTAGGTCTAATAACCCCGATGTGTGCAACGAACCGGTGACATATAAACCTCGCCCGAGACTTCCTAAAGGCCACGACGAGTGCCTCTCATTAGCAACTAAATAAGGCGTACACGACGCCGGGATCATTGGAGATGGATTAATTTATTTTTGGCATTTTATAGACTCTAGATTTTAAACGTTCTCTCCCTCTATTTATTTTGAGATATCCACACACTTTGAGGGGGATCATTTTCTGCGCTGCTTTGGAGGCTATATTGGAAAATCTGACAACCCACAAAAGCATGCAACTGAAGGCGCACGAAGCCAACGACACAGCGCAGATAAATTTATCGGGAACGCAAACGCGACGGTTGCGGCGGCCTGATCCAATTCGCTATTCCACGCGAGCGGGTGCCAAAGACCTGGCTGCAAAGATGCACAACGAAACCCACCCCAGTGGCGTTGTTTTCTTTTTCACCGGCTGCCGAGAGCCCTTCCCGTTAGCGGCGGTAACGTGTACGAGCGAGCGACCACGGGCGCCCTCGTTTCGGGGGCTCCTTTCTACCGTGCGCGCGAGCTCGCGCCTACTTGTAAGTCGGTTGGTTCGGCCACCTTCATCTTTTGCTACCATAATGCACCACACAACGCCACGGCGGGCTGCCGGCGCTAAAGACCTTGAGGGAAGTGAGCAAAGAGATGTGGGAGCCGAGCTGAGCGAGCCCCGCTTAGAGGAGTTTGAAGATCTTCACGCTTTCCCTAAGCACTGCCGGCTGGACGGGCAGCGGGAGCCACATTCAATCCGTTCCATTCCGGCAGCTACGCGCGGGTGGACCGAAGGCACACAGGCCCGGCAAGGGGAAGGAGTAAAGTGGTTCCCTCGAAACGAAACGTGTGATGCAGTCGATCGGAGAGTCGGTTACCGTTTTTGGACACACGATGGTGCCTCCGCACAGAAATGCAATTTTTCTTCCGTCCAACACATTCATACGGGGCCAAGTTCGTTATGATGCGACAGATTCACGCGTACCTCTTTTTCTACTCAAATGCTCTCGGTACCAAAAATAGTTGAAAGGAAGCGATCGGGGAAGAGAGGGGCGTCGGATGGGGTGTAAATATCAAAATATCATCATACCCGGTCTAAACGTGGGAATATGTTGCTCGTTTAGAAGAAGGTTTCAATATTGCCCTCCATCGTTGGGAGGTAAAATAAATATCCCGTCGAGTGGCCAGGCTGGTCCATGAGGTGGGATATTATTAAAAATCTCTTATTGAGCTATAAATGTATTTTAATTTTGTTACTGGTAAATTAAAAGCAGTAAGTGTAATCCATATTGTAAGGAACAAGGAATGTGTGTATGGAAATTGAGATACCGGCAACGTAGGAATCTAAGGAATTTCGCGTTTGCTGATAAAATTCCTCGCAGGCTGATAAACAAGTAGTGACACATCTGGAATCAGTTGTCTGAGTTGCGGACCTTGATGCCATGAAGAATTCTGCTGAGAGGAGCAGAATTCTGATCGTGTTGAGTTGGCAACGATATCCGTTACTATACAACTTTGAATGCGTATCGCTGGAAGGTGGCTTTCGGAGCGATCATACATTTTTATTTTTAACATTAGGTATGAATACTAATAAATTTTAATCAATACTTAGTGAGGCGACTCAACAAGGCGCATTGCCCGTTAAATGAGCTTTGATAAGATTTGGTTAAGTGAAGTGAGGAAAAGACAGGAATAATTTGACAAGAGCTAGACCAAAACCGTGGATACAGAGAAAAGACATAAACTGATTGGTATAGCTTTAAATGCTTTTCTTCTTTTGCACTACAACCTCGAGAGGTCTCAGCTTGCCATTTCTGGCTTACTGTGATTGGATTTTATCCGTAGCTGGATGGTTAGTCCTGCGTACGGGGAGCCGGATCTGGATGGGATTTGAACCCCGGTCCAGTCGTGTGAAGACT